>NC_059372.1:8590287-8630287 GCF_019703515.2 Myxocyprinus asiaticus
ATTCATTGATAATTATACATCTCAAATTGATGCCTATCAATCCATCATTCTTATAATAATTTATAATAATTTTCTTTATTTATCACACATTATACATTTGCACATATACGGTGAAATTCTTCTTTTTCACATATCCCAGCTAGGCTGGGGTCAGAGTGCAGGGTCAGCCATGATACGGCGCCCCTGGAGCAGATAGGGTTAAGGGCCTTGCTCAAGGGCCCAACAGTGGCATCTTGGCAGTGCTGGGGCTTGAACCCCCGACCTTCTGATCAGTAACCCAGAGCCTTAACCGCTGAGCTACCACTGCCCTAAATTATATAACATGTAATACGTGTGCGCATGACGTCATCGTTTTTGTATGTTTACATGGAGATGATAACGGCATCTTTTTAAAAAACGTGCACTTTGAAACCCGTTTTCAAAGGTTTGCGTTTTCAGGCCCCAAAACGCCGTTGTCGTGTAAAACAAATTGCCAAAACGCATAAGAAGTTTTCCGTTTTTAGTTGAAAACGTTGTTGTGTAAACGGCCCCTGAGTATTCACAGTCAGCCATGATTATTTTAATCAATGTGTGAAAGTGTCAAATAACAGGACGGTTACTGAGATTAAGCGAGTAATATTCGGCTGGTCATGTGATTCTAAAATGGCAGCCCCCATGTGTGAACCCTCTACATGTAGAATAAAACAGCTTTTATAAGGTTACTGATATGACTGGAGTCTTTATTTTAATGTGAGTGGTCCTGATTTCCTTCATATATTTAAAAATAGCAATTCATATCTTAAAGAGTTAAACTTTTTTAATGAGGAAAAAAATTACTGAATGCACCTTTAAGTTTAAGGGGGCACTTAGTTTTTCACACGGGTGATATAGGTGTTGGATAACTTTTTTGCTTCTATATATATATATATATATATATATATATTTGGAAACTGTATTTTGTGTTTACTCAGGTTGCCTTTTTTATGTTATATCTCGTTTGAAAATCTAAAACAATTTAGTATGAAAAATATTTTTTCACAGCACTGTATATTCTCACTTTATAGTATACCATACTGTAAACTGTTTTGAATTTAATTCTGTAGTATACTATATACTCATTTGGTAATACTTTGTATACCATATTGGCCTATATAATACTTTATGGAAACGAACTTGATAGTGATTACCGTGAACAACACTATGTCAGTATTTAAGTTTCATGGAGCATACAAACTATGAAAGCTTTACTCCTCACAAACAGCAGTGTCAGCAATGATAGTTTTTGAAGGAATGATCAAATACCAATGACCAGAGCATTGCATTTAAAATAGCAGATGTTTGACTGATTATTGCTTTACCAGGCTTTTTTTTTTTTTTTTTTTTTTTACAATAGTAATCAATAGGATGTGTCAGGTGAAAGATGTTTACTATGTTCAGTCTTGAGGTTTTGTAGATGGTGTTCAGACAAATACGGGTTCTTAGTGCAGATTTGGCTGGTCTAACAGACTTTTGAATAGCTGTGTGTTGGGGTGGGAAATGAGATGACAGGAAGGGTGCTGCCTCTTTCACACAGAGATAACAGCTCACAGGACTGACTGTTATGGGTGGTACCCAAAATAATACCTAATTTCACTTCAGTACTTGCAAAGTGTTGAATGTTGCACTGTGTTACAGAATCAGTTTAATAAACCAGCAAGAACATATTACAAAGGTGCTTAATAAAAAATAGGGATGCACAATTAATCAAAAATAATAAAGATTATAATTACGGCTGCTGCAGTTAACTAATTGTGAAAGTGTCAGTTAGCTTTCCATTTAGATCTACTCCCATTGCATCAAAATTTTGTATATACATTTTTTTTTCTAGTGGTTGATAATTTTAACCAATCACAGACATGTCTGTTGAGCACTTAAGCTTATCAGTAATGGAGCGACAAAACTAGAATGCTCCCATTATAACATTAAATTATGACAGCAATGAAGTTGCAATGTTTTTGAAAGTGTAGCCTACATAAAAGAATATGGCTTGCATTTGCTTAACACAATATAAGTAATGGTCACATTTACGCGGGAGAAGAAGGCATGGGCGGACGTTGAGCACGTGTGAAACCAGCAAAAAACGAACTGCCAAGCAGACTTTATTTAATGCTGCATTTTTTTTACTCTGTTTGAGTGGTGTTAAAAAGAAACTCCTCACTAAAATGATATCCTTGACCATTGAGAATATTCAGTGTAGCTGTATACGAAGCACCGCCCACACAAAGGTCACTTCCAAACCAAGAAACTTAGAAACCTATTTGTTCTCGTGGCAAATTCGCCTGTCAAAGTTCACCAAACTTGAACTTCACATGTAATCTGCGAGGGGAAATTTGCGTAGATTCCCATTCAGATGAATGTATTTCGCCTGTGGAATTTCGCATGCGATGGTAAATGTGACTGCGCCTTTAATTTGAACTATTTATCGAAATTAACAATCATAATTACAATATCGAGGGAAATAATCTACAATTACAGTTATTTTCATTATTGTGCAGCTCTAATAATAATAATAGAAATGAAAATGCATATTTAAGTGCAGCAGAATCAGTGGGCCTTCTTTATGAAACACAAGCAGAACGAATTTCTGTGTAAATGTGTTCGTAAAGTTTGGTTTTGACCTGACGACGACCCATTTAGGGTCCAAATATTGTCAATAAAATGGACTGTGCGCCAGGTTCTTTCTCTTTTTCTGAAATCATTTTCGTAAATTTTTGCATCTAATTCAATAAGACAATTTACGTAAGAATTTACACTGAACTTCATTCCGCTTGTGTGTCATGAATAAGCCCCAATAGACCTTGGTTTTGGTAGATGGCACATTAAATTTTTCGTAAATAAAAACGAGGCTGTGGGGGCCTGGGTAGCTCAGCGAGTAAAGATGCTGACTACCATCCCTGGAGTCGTGAGTTCGAATCCAGGGCGTGCTGAGTGTCTCCAGCCAGGTCTCCTAAGCAACCAATTCGCCCGGTTGCTAGGGAGGGTAGAGTCACATGGGGTATCCTCCTCGTGGTCGCTATAATGTGGTTCTTGCTCTCGGTGGGGCGCGTGATGAGTTGTGCGTGGATGCTGTGGAGAATAGCGTGAGGCTCCACACGCACTACGTCTCCAAGGTAACGCGCTCAACAAGCCACATGATAAGATGCACGGATTGACGGTCTCAGATGCGGAGGCAACCGAGATTCATCCTCCGCCACCCGGATTGAGGCGAGTCACTACGCCACCACGAGGACTTAGAGCGCATTGGGAATTTGGCATTCCAATTTGGGGAGAAAAATAATAAAATAAAATAAAATACAAGGCTGTGAGGCATGGATATACAGTCCGAATAATGGGTTGTACTACTGTATAGTTAGTTGTTCTAGATCATGTCTAATTATCTCAAACCATGTTGTGTTTAAGCTTAAATATGGTTCAATGAAAATACTCGTTCAAAACGTAAAAGACGGTCATTTGGCGCCATCTACTAGGACAAAGTCGTAATTTGCAGAAATGGTCAGTGAACGAATAAATGAACAAATGTGATCAAATCTTTTTGGTGAATGGATTCAAAAGACTGGAGTCACGAAGATGAATCAAAATCACCACCACTATCGTCTACTGAAATTTCTTTTGGCTTATGTTTTGATGTATTTTTAATGTTTGGTCAGCTGAACAGTCAAGATATTAAACCATACAAGCCATTGACAGACTGTAGACGATCCCTCACAGCCTATAGTTTTCAGTTGTATTTGGATCACTTTTGAACTGCATGAAGGCTTAGATTGGCCATTGCATAAGGTTCAGTGTTGGGGAGTTACTAACTAAAGTCATATCCACACTAATGTTTATTTATTTTTTTTGAAAACCAATGATTTTGTTGGGTTTACGCATTTGATCCACACTGGAACGGTATTTTTCCTCCACCAAAAACCAACGAAACAAAAGAAACGAAAACGTTCTCTATTACTACATACTTTGGAAAACGTTGATGTTGGGAAACTGAAAACAAAGTTTTCAACCGAAAACAGATTAGGCCACGTGCACTGAAAACACAAACATTTTGCCACATTTACGTGGCGTCCACATTGGAACGGCATTTTGGCATTTTCGAAAATGCTCTCCATTTCCACATACTTTGGAAAACAATGACAGGAAACTTAAAACGGAGTTTTCAAACGAAAACGGATTCTGTGGATGTGACCCTAAAAAGTGACGCTACTAGCTTAACAACATTTTTCAGTAGTGTGACAGTATCCTGCTTTTTCACAATAGTGTAGCTTTTCCAGTAAAATGTAAGCTACATATTCCGTGAATATCAGCGTCACAAAATGCTACATTTTTCACACTGTATTGCAAAGGCAACAATGGAGCCAACAGAGAAGTCAAATGTGCTCACATAAACCATCCTCTCTCTCTCATGTAGCACTGGGAAATCCAAATAATTGATGTGAAACGGTTCTTTCGGAGATTTCATATAAATGAAACGGTTACAATAAACAGTGCACTTATATTTAGCATTGGGAACTCCAATTGATTTTAGTGAGTCTGCTCATTTATACAGTTCATGTAAAATGCATCCGTAAAAAATAAAAGTAACTTTTAGTGATTGAGTTTTGGGAACATGTAAATTAGCTAGTTCACAAAAATGATTCACTGATTCACTTAAGCTCTGCACAGCCTTAAAGGGACTTATCTTTTAAAGCGAAATATTTGATAGCTGTTGTTTATTACTAAATTTCGACATGAGTTATATAAAAATGTGGTGTTTTCTAGTTCTATTTGTTTATATTTGATATAAATGTGTATGTTTAATTTAATGTTGTCGCCCTAATTAAACAATATCATTTAACTATTAGCTACTTTTTTTGGAGTAACTTATAGTGTTGCTAACTACTTAAAAAAAGAGCAGCTTAACTACATTTATGCATTTGGCAGACGCTTTTATCCAAAGCAACTTACAGTGCCCTTATTACAGGGACAATCCCCCTGGAGCAACATGCCTTACTCAAGGACACAATGGGGGTGGCTGTGGGGATTGAACCAACAACCCTTTGCTTACCAGTTCAGTGCTTTAGTCCACTACACCACCACCACTCATTTACATAACTACTTCAGTGTAGCTTCCTCAACACTGCTTTACGTCATAAAACATTACTAGTATGCATTAACTGCCTGAGGCTCAACTGAACGCATGATCTCACCTTCTGTCAGTTTACCTGCACACGCTTGCAGTTTTGCCTGATGTTGAATGTGGGAGAAGACATTTATTTTGAATCATACAAATGTTATGATATATTGAACAGAAGAAGAGTTTTGCTTCTAGAGTTATGCCACAGGACAATATTTTTATACTCTGTTACAGATAATTTTGTTGTGTAAAAATAAAGAGTGACTATTAGCTCAACTATGTGTCTCAGCAGGCGTTGGCATGGTTTACTGTTGCAGTGTGTCGTGGGAGTCCTTTCATTGTGTTCCTGCACAGGAAGTCCAGCTTGTCCTTCTGCTCTGTTTCCTGTCCATTTGCCCTGGCTTGGCGACCCATACTGACTTAATCCCTGACAGAGAGTCAAACACACACCCATATGCGCAAACATAATTTGGAAAGATCATATTCGTAGGATACATGTCGCACACACACATAGACACACTGTTTCTCTCTGTCTTTTTAGGGTTTATACAGAGTAAATTCTAAACCATTAGAGTGATTCTTTGGACTTGTGGAATCGTATCGTTTTAACTTTATTCAAATTCTTTTTGATGAGTTTTTATTTCAATATTTTGTCAGTTGCATCAGTCAAATACATACACAAGATTTTATTTAAAGTCAATAGTGTCATCAAAATTGACGCTATTTATCTTTATACGTTTTATTGTGTACAAATGATCAGTGCAATTTATTATGAAGAAGAAAGGATTTCAGAATGTTTCACTGAAATGTACTGCGTGATTTCATGAAAATTATGTGAATTGTTTTTACGTGGTTCTTTAGACATATTACGGTAGTTCTGAGGTGATATGTCCACTGTGTGGCGCTAAAAGCGAGTTAAGGGTTTTAAGGTTAATCAGGGTTTCTGCAGGTCTGAAAAAAAGTCATTATTCACAAATTAAGGACTTCAAAGTGGCGCTTGACACTGGCGTTGATGCCCTAACGCCAATCATGAATGCAGCTTCATGATTCATGATGTAGGAAAAAGGATAGTCACAGACTACTGGCAGATTAATATTGTGGAGGATGAGAGTTTACAAGATTTAATACCTATTTCAATGAATATGCAACCTCTGTGGGGAAACTAGTTCTTTCAATTAGTCAAACTCCCACTTTGACTTTGGGAAACATTTAATTTGACTTTAATTAGTGCTATTTTAGTGCATTTCTATCCTTATACTGTGGAAGGCTTTGTTTGGAAAATTTTAATAAAGCATTATATTGCTACATATTGATTTGTTTTCTTTCCTAAGATGGAAATAAGTGCATTTTTACAGGAAAATAAGTATATATAGTGTCAAAAAGTTCAGCACTTTCAAAATCTGTGATTAATCACGATTAACTACTAAAATAATTATGCAATTAATTGCAATTAAAAATTTGTAGCAACTGAGAGCACAAAATTTTACAAATGATATTTTATTTGTTTTTCATCATTTTGTTCACATACATTTTTTTAAATGTACAAATCCATGTATTCCATCAATAATTATGATACTATATTGCATATATTATATTTTGTTACATGTTTATTGTTTAATGCATAATGTTTACTATTTATTGTTTAATACATAATGTTTACTATTTACAAGTATTCACACTGATTTGAAGAACACATGCAAGGACACATCAAAATCTGTACTATCCCTTTAAGAAAACCGGCAGTTCTGTAAATAGCATCTGTAACTGAGTGCAGAGTGGACTCAGATGGCTTTTTTACCTCATCCGTGGTATTCGTGATTAGAATTGAATGTATATTTTTTGTTGTTTTTAATCAAAATTGACTGTAGGAACAGAAGGGGTATTAAAAGAGACATTCAATAACAAATGGATTGCATGGATCTTATCTTCAGACACACATTACACAAAGCGAGTCAAACTTTTACTCTCAATATGCAATAAAAGGATGCTGAACCGCCAATAAACTCATGGTGAGTGAAATCTGAACATTTACCAGCCAGTGGCCAATCACAGGCAGAGAGTTGCGCATATACTGTAAGTAAAAGTTCGATCTTGGGATTTAAGAATCGATATTGAGATTGACCAAATAAAGACTGCGATCCAACGGAAAATCAATATTTTTACCCAGTCCTGATAATCGGTGTAAGATTGTGTATGTAAGCACGCTCATTGTGATGCTATTAGTGTATTTAGTCCCAGTTGCAAAGTGAGTTCAAACTGATTGCGACCAAAGTTATTCATTTTCAGTTTTGGTGACCAAGTTTGGTGACTTGAGGCAACATAAGCAACAGTAACCATTGGTGATGCAAAAAAAGTTGAGCAGAGTTTAACTTTATGCAAATGCGATGTGATATGGCGACGTGATATGGCCCGTGCAGACTGTGAAGCTCACGTGATCCACCACCTGATACAACCCATATTTTCGCAGAAATGAAGATGTCCCATATTTAAGC
Source organism: Myxocyprinus asiaticus (assembly GCF_019703515.2). NCBI lineage: Eukaryota > Metazoa > Chordata > Actinopteri > Cypriniformes > Catostomidae > Myxocyprinus > Myxocyprinus asiaticus. The sequence goes on from NC_059372.1 coordinate 8,597,905, forward strand.
TTAAGTTGTAAAGTTGGTTAATTTGGCAACCCTTACTAGCAATTGGGTTGGAACTGTCCTGTGTTAGCCAGGACGTCATGTATCCAGTTGCCTAGTATCACGTGTTCAAGCAGCCAACTCCTCGGGGGAACACCCCACACCTACTCCCCACCTGGTCAGATGGCGGACGTCCCATAACCGTGGGGTAAAAAGTTGTGAGATGTGAGATTTCTGGGAGTCGGGATTAGGTCCTCCAGGAAGCCTAAATTTGACACAGTTAACAAGACTTGTGTCCACAAATCATTGAAAGATATTCAAGAGCTTTCTTTGTAGATAAAGGATCAAAAAACATCAGCACAGTCTAGTTCTACAGGTGCACTCCAGGACGATTTAAGCGGCTCTTCATGTAATCCTGTTTACCTGCATACTCCTCACCCTGACATCACAGGTGTCACTTAGATTTAGTGGCTGTTGTACAGCAGAATAAGTCTGTTGTGGGATTTGTACCAGTTTAGTCCTCCGTCTGTCTCTTGGACAAATTGACAAACTGTGTGACTAAAGCGAAAACATAAGCTGACTCTATTTTCCAGAAGTTGTAAAATGCGATATGGAATCCGTTTGTTACTCACAAACTATTTTTGGTATGGTGTGGCTTTAATTGTCTTAAACAGGATTGGACAAAAATCATAATTTAAGAATTAGCTCACTTTCAATTGATGAGTTTTGAATTTAATTTGTAATTGGAATTGGAATGACAGGAAGTGTCCTACAACAGAATGGGCAAGAATGGATCAATTTTTAAGCGTTCTGTTTAATATTTCCATCTTGTAAATCGACTTCATGTGGTTTGGCTCAATCTAGAAGACTTTGGGCTAAATTAGAGCATTCTGGGACTTTATGTATTCCACTATGGTTTAAATAATTTATTAAATAGTAAATATACTGCGGTTTCTTAAACTTCTGGCACTTTAAGCACTGTGGACTTAAAATATTTTTTTACACTCTCACTAGTTTGTTTAATTTGTCTACAAACTATATCCAGTAGTGTATGTACATGCATCACAATAGATTTATGTCATTTGTTTGGGTAATTTTTTCTGAAAATAATGAAAATTCCCACTACAATGTCATTTCCAGCACATCTTAATTTCTGTATTGTGTGTAATGGAATTCTGTGGTGGAAATGACACTGATGGAAACGACATTTAACATTTTTTTTAAATAAAATTGAAGACAATACATATTGAAATGGTTTATTTAACTCTTTCTTTAGATTATAATAGTTTTAAACATGTAATAATTTGTATTTCTATCATTTAATATTGAAAGTCTGGGTCTAAACAAGGCTAAAACAATGAAATCTATGCATAATAGGCATTTGAATGTACCAAAAATAAATGATGAAGATCTAGTAAAAAGTTTCCAAATTAGTTTAAATGTGACTTTTATATAATAATAATAATAATAAAAAATAAAAAAAAGTTGAAATCGGTTAGTTTGAATTAAAATCGATCTTTGGCACATGAAATTGCCCGAAGTTGAAGAAACGCCCATATATGAACTAAATACAATTTCTCAAAAGTAGCTTTCGAAAATGTATTTTATCATCGAAATGTTTCTGGAAATACCTCATGTGTACATCATGTGTATGATACCATGTTTATGCGTAAATCATACTGGAAAAAATAAATGTAGTACTAAAAACTGTTCTTCGTTTAATTTATTTTTACCTCATATACAAATTCAGTTATTTTTTAATAATTTTTTATTATAAAAAATACTTCTTCCCAGTTTGGAATGCCCAATTTCCAATGCGCTCAAAGTCCTCGTGGTGGCGTAGTGACTCGCCTCAATCCGGGTGGCGGAGGACGAATCTCGTCTGAGACCGTCAACCCACGCATCTTATCACGTGGCTTGTTGAGCGCGTTACCGTGGAGACATTGCACATGTGGAGGCTTCACGCTATTCTCTGCGGCATCCACGCACAACTCACCACGTGCCCCACCGAGAGCGAGAGCCACATTATGGCGACCACGAGGAGGTTACCCCATGTGACTCTACCCTCCCTAGCAACCAGGCCAATTTGGATGCTAGGAGACCAAGCTGGAGTCACTCAGCACACCCTGGATTTGAATTCGTGACTTCAGGCGTGGTAGTCAGCATCTTTACTCGCTGAGCTACCCAGGCCCCCACAAATTCAGTTATTACAATTCTGCATTCTGTTTGCCACCTCGATTCAAATTCATGAACTGAAATTGAATATAATATTCAATTCTAATCGACTAGTAAGAAGTCCTAATGCTTAGAGATTTTTCAGTCTGTAAATAGTAGCAATGTGTTCGATGCCAGAGTGCTTTATTTTAGCACATAGCATCTGGAATCTCCATTACACACACACACATAGTTCCTTCCTCAAATGCATTCAGCCTTCACAGGACCAGTTCAACCTGTTGGACAGCAGCTGTAGGTGTAGCAACTGAAGTCATTGACATCTGCTGGAGTAGGTGCTGTTTCTCACAATCCCCTTGGGCGTTATACTGATCGTGGCATTATCTGCCAGCGTGTCTGTTACAGCTAAACAAACCTGATGTAATGCAAGGTTCTAGGTTTTTATTGTCTTCTGGAAATTCATTGGAATGCACTTAAACATATTACAAATTATTATGAAATAGACAGACAATCTATTTACAGTACATGTAATAACGTCGCATTTGCTTTCATAAACAATGTTAGTTAACAGGGGAACATAATAAATGTCTTTTGCGACAATTTTTTGAATAAGTAGTCCATATAACTTGTTCGCTATATTCCATCTCTTCTGCAGCAATGTTATAGTTTTATGTGAGGAGCAAACCAAAATTTACGTCGTAATTTTCAAATCTCATGAATACAATATATTCAATATAATTTCAGCTATGACTCTCAGTTTTGAGTAATCCCTTTATTTAGCTTTAGGTCACACTGGTATCTTGGTTGATTTGTATATTGAACAGTGTGAAATATGACTCTGGCCCTCAGTGTGTGCACAAACAACTGTTGCCTTCCTGATAAGATCATGTCCTGTCAGAAAGCGAGATGAGATGTTTAAAAAAGCAGGAACAGACCTCCTGTATCCTAGCATGCCATCAGCTGCCGTGGGGGTGGGGTATAAGGTTTTTAACTTATTTTAATGTTTTTATTCCCCCAACATGCAGATGTACTGTATATGGAAAGATTATCCCTTTACTGTGCAGATAAGGACAATGGTCAGGCTGAAGTAATATTGACGGCTTGTTGATTAAACTGAGTTTAAGCCACCACACACACTCACACACATACACACTCTCTTCTAAATTTAAGACGGGGAGTTTAGTCACACTCAGAGCGTGTGAGCCTCTTGTGAAAAGTCATTGTTATTTTCATCAGTCACAGTAACAGTCGACCCTAACGGCTGAGACAAACATCACTATTACTTTTGCTCATACTTAGGGTTAGGGATTTACAGAGCCATTTAGAGGACATGGCATCTTTGAGTTCATTTGTAATAATTTTGTGTTCTCTCACAGTAGTTTGTACTTTCTCACAAAATGTTTTGCGTTCCCTTGCAGTAGTGTGTGTTCTTTTACAAAAAGTTTTGCATTCTCTTGCAATATTTTGCATTTCCTTACAATAAGTTTTGCATTCCCTTGCAGTAGTTTGCATTCTCTCACAATAAGTTTTGCATTCCCTTGCAGTAGTTTGCATTCTCTCACAATAAGTTTTGCATTCCCTCGCAGTAGTTTGCATTCTCTCACAATGAGCTTTGCATTCCCTCGCAGTAGTTTGCATTCTCTCACAGTGAGTTTTGCATTCCCTCGCAGTAGTTTGCATTCTCTCACAATAAGTTTTGCATTCCCTTGCAGTAGTTTGCATTCTCTCACAATAAGTTTTGCATTCCCTTGCAGTAGTTTGCATTCTCTCACAATAAGTTTTGCATTCCCTCGCAGTAGTTTGCATTCTCTCACAATGAGTTTTGCATTCCCTCGCAGTAGTTTGCATTCTCTCACAGTGAGTTTTGCATTCCCTCGCAGTAGTTTGCATTCTCTCACAATAAGTTTTGCATTCACCTTGCAGTAGTTTGCATTCTCTCACAATAAGTTTTGCATTCCCTTGCAGTAGTTTGCATTCTCTCACAATAAGTTTTGCATTCCCTTGCAGTAGTTTGCATTCTCTCACAATGAGTTTTGCATTCCCTCGCAGTAGTTTGCATTCTCTCACAATGAGTTTTGCATTCCCTCGCAGTAGTTTGCATTCTCTCACAATGAGTTTTGCATTCCCTCGCAGTAGTTTGCATTCTCTCACAATGAGTTTTGCATTCCCTCGCAGTAGTTTGCATTCTCTCACAGTGAGTTTTGCATTCCCTCGCAGTAGTTTGCATTCTCTCACAATAAGTTTTGTATTCCCTCGCAGTAGTTTGCATTCTCTCACAATAAGTTTTGCATTCCCTTGCAGTAGTTTGCATTCTCTCACAATAAGTTTTGCATTCCCTTGCAGTAGTTTGCATTCTCTCACAATAAGTTTTGCATTCCCTTGCAGTAGTTTGCATTCTCTCACAATGAGTTTTGCATTCCCTCGCAGTAGTTTGCATTCTCTCACAATGAGTTTTGCATTCCCTCGCAGTAGTTTGCATTCTCTCACAATGATGTTTTGCATTCCCTCGCAGTAGTTTGCATTCTCTCACAATGAGTTTTGCATTCCCTCGCAGTAGTTTGCATTCTCTCACAGTGAGTTTTGCATTCCCTCGCAGTAGTTTGCATTCTCTCACAATAAGTTTTGCATTCCCTTGCAGTAGTTTGCATTCTCTCACAATACGTTTTGCATTCCCTCGCAGTAGTTTGCATTCTCTCACAATGAGTTTTGCATTTCCTCGCAGTAGTTTGCATTCTCTCACAATGAGTTTTGCATTCACTTGCAGTAGTTTGCATTCTCTCACATTGAGTTTTGCATTCTCTCACAATAAGTTTTGCATTCTCTCACAATGAGTTTTGCATTCCCTCGCAGTAGTTTGCATTCTCTCACAATACGTTTTGCATTCCCTCGCAGTAGTTTGCATTCTCTCACAATGAGTTTTGCATTTCCTCGCAGTAGTTTGCATTCTCTCACATTGAGTTTTGCATTCCCTCGCAGTAGTTTGCATTCTCTCACAGTGAGTTTTGCATTCACTTTCAGTAGTTTGCATTCTCTCACAGTGAGTTTTGCATTCCCTTGCAGTAGTTTGCATTCTCTCACAGTGAGTTTTGCATTCCCTTGCAGTAGTTTGCATTCTCTCACAATAAGTTTTGCATTCCCTCGCAGTAGTTTGCATTCTCTCACAATGAGTTTTGCATTCCCTCGCAGTAGTTTGCATTCTCTCACAATAAGTTTTGCATTCCCTCGCAGTAGTTTGCATTCTCTCACAATGATTTTTGCATTCCCTCGCAGTAGTTTGCATTCTCTCACAATGAGTTTTGCATTCCCTCGCAGTAGTTTGCATTCTCTCACAATAAGTTTTGCATTCCCTCGCAGTAGTTTGCATTCTCTCACAATGAGTTTTGCATTCCCTCGCAGTAGTTTGCATTCTCTCACAATAAGTTTTGCATTCCCTTGCAGTAGTTTGCATTCTCTCACAATAAGTTTTGCATTCCCTTGCAGTAGTTTGCATTCTCTCACAATAAGGTCTGCATTCCCTTGCAGTAGTTTGCATTCCTTCACAATACGTTTTGTGTTCCCCTGCAATTATTTTCAGTACCTTTGCAAATATTTTTGATTCCCACACCATTGATTTGACAGACTATAGACTCCTTATGAAAATTAACTATGGTTTTACAGCAGTAATCATAGTTCAACTAATGTTTTTTTTTTTATTTATTTTTTTTTATAACAACCACAACATTTACCATGGTTTTACTACCTTAACAATATTTTAACCATTATATTTGTAGTAAAACAAGTAAACCAAAACTAAGGTAATACAAATCATAAACATTCTGCCAATTAAACCATGTTTACCACAGTTTTACCATAGTACCACCATGGTTAATTTGTGGTACAAGTACCATGGTTTAAAAAAATAAAATAAACATGCCCCATGCCCTTAGGAAAATAAACCATAGTTTCACTGTAGTTAAACTGCAGTAACTTTTTGGTAGAAATCAGGCTTTTAAAAACCATATGGTACAGGTACCACAAATTAACCATGGTGTTGCTATAGTACAACTGTAGTAACCATGTTTTGTTTTGTTATGTTTTTTGCAGAATGATTATGGTTTTCAAATCATTACTTTTATAAAAATCAGTCTTGTGCTTTAATGGAGCAGAAGCCTTAACTGACCTCTGAAATTAAGTGGACAAGAGTATTGTCGGGTTCATCTCATTTAAGTCAAATTCGGCTAAAGTTCACCTTTTCCATGGTGCTCTGTAATGAGCCATCAGCACTACAGAGATCATAGCAGAACACAATCAATAATCCCCATCACACCTAGTCGAAGAGGACTGCTGAGTCAGTGTTTGGATAGATCGTCAGATAAAGTTTGGAAAGTCAAAGGAATGCAGTAATCGAAACAATCCACTATAATTTCAAGAAATCATGCAGGCATGACCTTACTTGCACTGAAAAAAGACAAATTCAGATATTTTTCCTTTATTTTGCTTACGCCATTGTGCTATTTTTACCTGAAGTGTCGCTGGGATGCTAAAACTTTAACATGATGAAACTTGATGTGAAGTTTGTTGTTCATGAGTTATGAAAGAAGTTTTGCTTGAACAGAAAAACATGCTGTTTTTTCACATAGGCAAAAGAGCTTTTGTTTATATATATATATATATATATATATATATATATATATATATATATATATATATATATATATATATATATATATATATATATATAACAGCACACAACACAATGTGCTGCTATTTAAAGTGCTTTTCCTGTGAGTAATGGCGAAGTTTACAATGTATCCCGGCTGAGCTGAACTCTGTTGATTATGTCTGTATGGAAGGATGGATTTCAGCTCTGCACGGAGTGATACAACAATGATGACTCTAACAGAGTGAACTATTATGGAAGTTGTGCTCTTTCCCCAAGAGGAAACGTTTGTGTATGTCTCATGGTACTAAAGGATAGAGATAGTGCTAAGATTTACACTTGGGTTCAGGGGTTGGATTTATTTATTTCAAGTAAACATAAAATCTAAAGATAAACATAATATTATGTTTTATGGATATTAAATATTAGATTTCATGGATCAAGCATTTCTACAATAATCCAATATTTTGTAAAGTCGAGCTAAAATTTCAAGAAATAACCTTAGAAAGGTGGCAGTCATTATTTTATTTGTACACAGAAATAGGTAGGTCTTTTACTAAAATAAATTGACTCCCGCACCCCTGCATTATATGCTAATGGTAGGCCTATAAGTCCAAGCATTAGAAGAAGAAAAAAAGGCACATCAAGTATTACAGATATCTTAATATCCTTTTCAATTCTGGTTCAAACAAAGGACCTTATATGGTTAAATCCCAGAGAAATGGAGCTCTCAACGTGGCTTCATCCGGAAATTGTTGCATTTTAGCCATTTTCAATGGTTAATGGGTCACATGGTATAAAGCTAGTCCAAAAAACACTATTAAAGGGATAGTTCACCCAAAAATCAAACATTTCTCATCATTTACTCACCCTCATACCATCCCAGACGTGTATGGCTTTCTTTCTTCAGCAGAACACAAATTAAGATTTTTAGAAGAATATCTGAGCTCTGTAGGTCCATACAATGCAAGTGAATGGTGACCAGACATTTATAGCTCTAAAAAGCTCATAAAGGCAGCATAAAAGTAATCCATATGACTCCAGTTGTTAAATCCATGTCTTCAGAAGAGATATGATAGGTGTGGTTGAGAAACAGATCATTATTTAAGTCCTTTTTTTACTCTAAAGCTCCACTTTCATTTTTACATCTGAAAGCCACATGTGGTGCCTGTTTAGATTCACTTTTACATCTGAAAGTTAAAGTGAAGATTTAGAGTTAAAAAAAAAAAAAGGACTTGTCCACACCTATCATATCGCTTCTGAAGATGTGGATTTAACCACTGGAGTCACATGGATTACTTTTATGCTGCCTTTATGTGATTTATGGAGCTACCTCTGATCACCATTTACTTGTATTGTAAAGACCTACAGAGCTGAGATATTCTTCTAAAAATCGTTGTTTGTGTTCTGCAGAAGAAAGAAAGTCATACACATCTGTGATGGCGTGAGGGTGAGACTGATCTAGCAGATGGAAAATAACTCCAATAACTCGGATGATTTGTAGAAAGAATAACAATTTTAATTGGTAAAATTTAATTCATTAAATAAAATCTTATAATGAACACTGAATAATTGCAAAATAATAAAGAAATACATTTGGAATATTTATTAAATAGGTCTTAAAGATATAACTCCTAAACTAAGTCTATAGTATGTTGTCTCATCTAATGAACTAAGTAAAAAAAAAAAGGATTAAGATTTGTAAGTCGCTTTGGATAAAAGCGTCTGCTAAATGACTAAATGTAAATGTTAAGATAGACTGAGGCCTCAGAGATGTAGTCTTTGCAGAACGCGAGGAGAGAAGAGCTGAAAAGATATTTGTCAGAACCTATGTAATACAAATCTGCGTGCGAGCTTGGTTTATCTCAAGGTTTTTGTTCGGACAGATAAAACAACACATTCAGCGTGGGTTTCGATGACATTCAAGGCCTAAAACTGTGTAAGCAGTATTATTTAAGACCTATCAGATATATATTAACCTTAACTAATTCTAGCACTAAGATCGATATCATGAGTAACAAAAACATAGTCACTGAACATTAAATAAGAATAGAAATACTTAATATCCCTGCATACATTTTGAGTATTATCAAGCACATTGATGACATGACTGCATAGATAAATTGATATATAAGGAATGGATATATGAATTGATAGAGAATTATAATTGATTACAAGCATAATATAATATACGTAAGCATAAAGCAAAGTATAAAATAAAGAAAATCTTCTATCCACATGCATTTTGGGTGAACTGTCCCTTTAATAAGAATAAGCAACACATTAGGCTCATCAGTTAGTGCAATATCTGTATGCAGTTTTCAATTACAGAAATGTACAGCTGCAAAGCTCTGAAATGTAGTTAAACACTTCCAGCATGATGTACGATTTCTTATCTCTGCTAGCGGCTATCATTACGATGCTAGTTTTCAATTATAAGAGCTCAGAAACAAGTGAAGTTCACTTTGTTTAGAAAACAGTTTATCATCAGTTGCATACTCTTGTTGAACCAATAATGAGAATTAGCAATTATCTTTTCAATCCCCCTTGTTAGCAGTTACGCTAATTAAGATAGAAGCTAATTCGATTTTACATTATTAAATGTTTTTAAATTGTTGTATTATGCTCTGCTAAATGTTCTCATAAAATATTTAATTTGATATTTAGTCTCCATTATTACCCCTCATTAATGTCTGAAAACTTTCTGTCTTGCTAACAGATAACTGAGATGTGTGGTGCTAAGCGGCTAGGCTACTTCGGATGTGGACAGTTCTACATAGCTTTGAAGCTGCTGGCCGCAGCACAGACTGGTCTGCCGGTACGTCTGGAGAGCATTGTGGGCGGTAAGAGTTCAACAGTGTTGGGGAGTTTGCAGCTAAACTTAATTACATTTTTCAGTGGTGTGACAGTAGCTCAGTTGTTTACAGAGTAGCTTTTCCAGTAATGAGATACTTTTTTTTAATGAAGAAACACTGCATTACGGTTTTGATGTTTGATGTTATTGGCAATTATCAAATGTGCTCGTCTAAATTATCCACTCTCAAATGAAGTATCGGGAAGTCTGATTCATTTTAGCGGTTCATTCGGTTCTTTTAGGTGATTCATTTAAATGCATTGGTTCAAAAGACAATTTACAGATTGAGCGCAGATGCCTTCACAGCATTTTGTTACTTTTTTTTTTGATAGCGAAAAACTAAATATTACATAAAATAGTCCAATATTTAGTTAAATGGGGCTGTTTATCAAAATGTTTCCAAGTCAGTTATATTAATTGTTTTATTAATTGTTTTATTAATTGTATAAATTTGCCACACGATTGGCTGATTAGATAATCGCATGGATGATTGTTGGTGCTAGATGGGCTGGTTTGTGTATTTCTGTAACTGCTGATCTCCTGGAATTTTCACACACAATAGTCTCTAGAATTTACTCAGAATGGTGCCAAAAACAAAAAAACATCCAGTGAGTGGCAGTTCTGAGGATGGAAACGCCTTGTTGATGAGAGAGGTCAACAGAGAATGGTCAGACTGGTTCGAACTGACAAAGTCTACGGTAACTCAGATAACCACTCTGTACAATTGTGGTGAGCATCTCAGAATGCTATTCTGAGATGTGAGTTGGTGCTGTTTTGGTGGCACGAGGAGGACCTACACAATATTAGGCAGGTGGTTTTAATGTTGTGGCAGATCTGGTTACATATACATATATATATATATATATATATATATATATATATATATATATATATATATATACAGGGGTGTAGATTCCAGGGGGATGGGGGGTAGGTAACTCCCCCAATAATCAAAACATGAAAGTACAACCCCCCCATTATTTATACCGTGATCAATGTAAACATGGGTAAATGCTTCACACTACAACCCCCCCCCCAGTGTTCAAGCCAAATCTACACCCTATATATATATATATATATATATATATATATATATATATATATATATATATACTATCTGTCAATGTATATCATCTGATATATCTGTTTTATATTTATATGTTATATATTTAAATATATTAATAGCTTTAATGTTGTTAGCTACTTTTTATTACTAGCTTGTTAGCTTGTAGTAAAGCTAACTACTCTTTCAAAAGACTGACTGTAGTTCAAGACTTGACTGTATTTGAACTGCTTTTATTTTAAGTGGCTTGAAGCTTGACAAGCTGCAGTAGCTTTCTAAACACTGGTCCTCTGGCTTGAACAGAGGGCGAGCCTAACGGGATCAGGGATTTGGCGTAGCACGCTAGGATTTACGCTAAAGAGGGATGAGGCACAGAAGTCGTGCTGCACGGAGAGAGCGCCACATGTAGAGCCAAAACCCTCAGAGAAAGAGGCTGCACGTTTGTTCTGTGAACTTGCCACACACAGAGCAATTTCCTTAAACGCTTGTGACTTTGCTCGTATTGTCCCACCTGCGGAGTCTGTGTTTACCCATTGTAAATTAGATTTAATCAAATCTGGCGTCCCCTCAAACTGCTGTGACAGAAAAATCTTTATCTTAATCAGTGTTTTTATCGTGTTTTCCAGTAAAAATATCTAAACATCCATAAAATAACATAAATGTACTCAAAAAGCATAATAACATGAGATGTTTTTCAGAAAATGTATCTTGAATTAGTGAACGCTGGCTGGATTAGCCTTTAATCCTGGTACAAGCTGTTACCCGTGGTCTCTCTAGGAGACCCTCACAGCAGGTAGACGAGATCAACTGACCTCACAGCAGGTCTAATGTCCTTGATTATCAGTGAAGATCACAGTGACACATGGATATTCTGTTTAGTGCACACATCACTTAATCCGGTCTTTTCGTGCTGTGGAAACAGAAGGATAAAGACAATGTTTGTGGACTGCAAGGATGGATTTATGAAGCTGACCTCAAAGTTACCTTTGAGAGGCGATTAGCTAGGTTACATTTGGCGTCTTAATATTAATTCCTTGTGTTTAACATTCCTCACAGAACTTCCTCTGCCTGTGTTTGTGGGAATAACACGCGAGCCTGAGATGCGTTACCCCAATCACACCTCAACGAATGAGAGCCAGACTCACACCCTGGGCTCGGTTGCAAGTTCCATCTCTCGTCTCCCTGCTGACAGGCCTTTCATCAGACACCCTGATACCAGCATGGACAAACAGGTGAGTATGAGTTAAGAGTCATCTCACTCACATGAGTCATATCAGTTATAAGGAAAAAGTACCACACTTAAGCCAAAACATACTCTACGCAATTAAGTGGAAGCAGACATATCTTGCAACACAAGTTGCGATTTCACACGTTGTTGCATTCTGAAATGTGTCAGGCCACAATTCATAACCCAACGCATGTACGCGTTGCATTCTCAGTATTGCCACAAGGGGCACTATAGCGAGATTAGTATGAACTGTCGTCCACTTCTATGGTGAGTTTTCTCTTTCAAGTTAACTACTGTCATGGCGGAACAACAGGTCAAACAGAATATTGCTGAGCAAGTAAGTTAAAGTCAATATATTTATAGCAACTTACCTGAATAATGACAAATCCAGTTTAATGGCAGAGACATTTGAAGGTAACTCTATCGCCCCCTTGAATACTGAGGTTTGTTCCCACCACAGTAACGCAAGAATGTACGTTAAGCATGTTTAACTAGACTGCGCGTTTGTGGTGTCCAAGTGATCGCATCTGCATTCACGTACTTGTGTAGAGTATGTTTGGACTTTAGCCTCAACAATGTGCGCATGCTGACGTGTATATAATAGGGCTGGGTAGTGTTGTCACGGCACCAAAATTTCAGTAGTCGGTACTGATACCAGTGAAATTTCTCGGTTCTCGATACCAATTTCGATACCACAGAAAGAATTTGCTAATATGATAATGTGCTATTGAACACACTCCTTGCCTATTTAAAGTTCATTTAAATTTCAATGTAAATAATAAATGAAAAGATATGCACGTTTTCTTCAAGTGTTTCTAACACTTGTTTGTTTTTAAGTAGGGCCCTACTGAAATCATTTTTCCTTTTTTTTAATTATATTTCCAGAATTCCAGCATGTTTTAAAGTTTAATTTCATTTCATTATCAGAATGGTGTCTAATCAAAAATGTTTTCCTTTTGTTTACTTTTAACAAGTAAAATCAAACAATTAGTTATCAACATACCATTGCATTTTTTTTAACAAACTTTTATTCAGGACAAAAGCACTCTTGCTTGTGATATATTGCTTAATTTTTATTATTATTACAATCATTATTCATTAATCATTATTTATTATAATAATAATAATTATTATTATGATTATTTCTACAATGAGGATTACATTTGACTATACAGATATAATATATTTCTGTTAAAATGTGTTCAATTTCAGGCGTTTATCTTTTATTTTGATGTGTATTTTTGATGGAAGTTTAACTTCTCTGGATAAACAGTTTGCTACACTGCTCAGTGTGATCGTTAAAGCGCAAATGCTGTGATTTTAATTATATAAATTATATAAAAATAATGCTTCAGAGTGGATTAGTGCTCTGCTCTGTCATCTCTCAAACAACGTGAATGATTCTCATAGTCTGTGGAGTTTCCAGTGTATGAGCGGTCTTCTTCACACATTTATTTAGAGCACTATTATGGTTTTTCAAATATTACCTTTCATGTAGTGCGTTATATAGCTGTTTGTGAATGTAAAAAAGTCTGCAAAGTTTCAAAAATCAAAGTGCACGAAATATGGAGTTATTGACTCCCAAAAGAAAGAACCGATTCTGAACACCTGAAACGAGTCGTTAGTAATTCCAGACTTCCTGTACTAACCTATGTAATTTGATAACAAAAAACCCGCATCTGTTCTGTTTACACACTGTTAGCCTTATAGCTGTTAGCCTCTGCTAACCGGCTAACTCACGTTATTGTCAAACTACATAAAAACTTACCACTGAGAAACGTCCTGTTCTCGTCATGCTTGCGATGGTGGTTCGGGTTGATCTTCCGATGTATCACTATCGGACTCGGGCTCAAATTGGTAAGGTAAAACAGACATTTTTTCAGATGGAGCTGAAACTCGGATATGGTAGTGGGCGTTTCCTTTCCGACACGCGCTGTAAGCGGTAGACCAATCACAACAGACTGGGACATCTGACCAATCAGAGTAGAGTAGGCTCTCTGAAAGGAGGAGTTTAGAATGAATCCTTTAGAACGGATCATTGAACGAGTCGTTTTTGACACTGGGAAAAAAAGGTAATGCTGTAATTTAAATTCTGAGCAAATTAAAATGTTTTTTGACCTTGGATGCATGTAAATCTATTGTATGAGACCTTTAAAACAAAATTAGGCACGTTTAAAAATCATAATAGATGCACTTTAAAGCTCATGCAGCTCATACAGACTAAGATTGCAGCATTTTGTAGTTTAGTAATCACATTAGGACATATTTTAATTTGATTAGTTGTGCATTTCAGTGTAAAAGGAGTAACGGAGCACACATTCAAATAAGCGTGTGAGCATTTGAAAGCAGTCGTGTGTCAGTCAGACAGTGTGCGGGTACCGAATTAAGTCGGTGATCGGTACTACCAGTACTGTAGAATCACTGGTCATATTTATTAATGGAATACATGGATTTGTACATTTCTAAAAAGCTCAAATGTGACTAAAATGCATAAAAAACAAATTATAAAATACAATTAATTAATATTTTCATAATGAACCTAGTTAGAAGGTCCCCTGTATAATTAGCAGCATTAGCCAGAGAGAATGTATTTCCTATGTAAATTATATAGACATTATAACTGAAATATACCCATATGAATCGTAATCTAATTTAATCGGAATCAAATCGAGAGATTGTGAATCGGAATTAAATCGAGTCAGGAAATCTGTATCAATACCCAGTCCTAATATTTAACACACTTTTTTCAACTGACACCCTTCCTTCAAATATTTGATTACGCATTGTGTCATGTTTATTTGGAAAGAAAGATGAAGTAGCTTGACTATGCAAAAACCCAATGTAGCTTGATTATAACTGCGCATGTAAACATACTGAATGAGTGCACCTTTAAGACTACTTGCATGAGTAGCTGGGGTCCTTGGTGACCTTTGTCTTGTCCTACGAGTGGATTAACTTGTCTACCTCACGAAGAGCATGATGTGTTTGGAAATAAGTCTGTTCACAAGGGCCAATATTGACATTTAGAAAAAGTTAGAAAATAATGTTTACAACTTTAAAAAGGAATGTATTTGGTACCATTTTCTCCCATTTTGTTTATTCATTATATCTCTTTAAGCTCAGTCTACAATTTATGATCATTAAAATGAATTTAAGATTTTGCAGAAGATACTTTTGCAGTACCTTTAATACGTGGTTTTAGTCAGTCACACTTTGTAATAAATATTTTCTGTGCTCAACACTGACAGGAGGCGTGGTCTCCACCGCGGTCACCTGACGTCTCCCCACCCCGCTCGCCATCAGCCTATCACAGCTATCCATATGGTGCACAAAGAAACGGAGCAGGTGCGCTAATGGGTGAGAGTCTCTGTCACTCATCTTGCATTCAGATAGAGGGACCAAACCAATGAACCTCACTTATGCCCTATCATTTTCCGGCTACTGTAACATGTTTACTATTATTCATGACTTCTGATTATTTTATAGCGTTGCTGCAGTTTTGACAGGGTTAACAATTTAAATTTGCACTAAAAGCCACTGTTGGTCAAGGTACTACAAGGTATTTCAACATTTATCTATGCTCATGTTTTTTTAATGTACCGATACCATAGCATAGTAATATATATATATATATATATATATATATATATATATATATATATATATATATATATATATATATATATATTAGGGCTGTCGATTTAACACATTAATTTAGTGCGATTAATTATATAACAAATAACGCGTTAAAAAAATGAACGCAATTAATCAAGCCCCCTGACATGTATGTAAATTCCATAATAAAACATTGACAAACTCAATGCAAAACCGATTGCTGTCAACTGTAGGCTTGTTCAATGATACGAAAATAAAACAAACAATATATTGGATTCAAAAGCCACTTTTTGTATTGTCTAATCAATGCTTTATTTATCTGCCACAATTAATGCAATTTATTTTAATCTGCATTTCAATCTGTAGCCTACTATATATTTATTATAGGCTCTAGATATTATATTTGTAAATATTTGAATTATTATGCATTATTTATATGAATTATCTTTTATTTGGTGGCCTTTCTCAGCAAATAATGATGCATAACGATTAATTGTGATTAATTCGATTAATTAATTGGCATGTCATGTAATTAATTCGATTAAAATTTTTAATCGATTGACAGCCCTAATATATATATATATATATTAATTTTAGCAAGCAAGCATCTCTCTATTATAACTTTACTTCTAAAAAAACTATTAAGGAAACTGTTTATTATTGTAATAGTTTTATTGCATATTTCTGCATATTATTTTCATGTTTTAATTTTCATCATTATTGAATCTTCTTTTTATGTTTTACAGTTTACTTGCGTTCTTCGCTGATGCTGTAGATTGTAATATAAAAATGCTGTAAGTCTATAAAAATGTTTAATCGCAATCCATCGCAGATTTTGAAAGTGCTGAAATTTTACATTATTTATACTTTTTTTCTGTCAAATTGCATTTATTTCCATCTTAGGAAAGAAAACAAAACAAAAAACGTAACAATATAATGCTTTATTAAAATTTTCCAAACAGAGCCTTCCACAGTATTTAGTACTGCACTAAAATAGCACCAATTCAAGTAACATTAACGTTTTCCAAAGTCTAAATGGGAGTTTGACTAATTGAAAGAACAAGTCCCCACATAGATTGTATATTCATTGCAATGGGCATCAAATCTCTTAAACTCTCATCCTTCACAATATTAATCAGCCGGTAGACTGTGACTATCCACTTTGTTACAGCAATCTTGAAGCCGCATTCGTAATTCGCTCCAGAGCTTCAGCGCCAGAGTCGCTTTCAACTCCACATGAAAAGCGCTTGCAGACAAAAACGTCTCATTCTATGTTTTGGTGATAGTTAAGACTTGAGGTGCTTCTGTGGTAATTAAAATGTGCCTTACATTGGCTGAAAAATACTAGATTTCTATCGCAAGTCCCATCTGGGCTTGTTTTGTACATCAAATAGTGTTAAGAGGTCCTTCTCCATCATTTTATCACAGAAGCGCTGTTGTGTGTGTGCAGAGATTCTTTTATTTGCTGAGATAACAACCTCCACGGCTCTATTATAGGAGAGAGTGTAATGATCAACTAGCGTGTTACGACAGAGCTGCCCATAGAATGTCTACGGGACCACCGCGTTATGCTATTTTTTTTTTTTTTTACCAAGCTTGTAGGCTCCCCTTGTAAAAGGGCTCTGGTGTGTGTCTGTTTGTGGCATGTGCGTCAGTGTAATGACTCCGGGAGGACACATTACAAAGGTTCCGCCCTTCCCAACATGTGTTAATTGTATTAATGGTAAATGCGTTAATCGTGATTAAGAAAACTTTACGCGTTAATCTTTTTTAAATAATTGCATGTGTTAACGCGTTAATTCTGACAGCTCTAAAAAATAATGACGTTTCTTCCATTGAAATCATATCAGACGTATCACGAGTTTCATCTCTTATATTTGGGACAGATGTAGTACAATACAAAC
This sequence comes from Myxocyprinus asiaticus, assembly GCF_019703515.2. Lineage (NCBI taxonomy): Eukaryota > Metazoa > Chordata > Actinopteri > Cypriniformes > Catostomidae > Myxocyprinus > Myxocyprinus asiaticus. Next base: position 8,615,356 of record NC_059372.1, read on the forward strand.
ATTAATTTGTGGTGGTTATAACTTGAATAATCATATTAAAACGTGTAAATAAGAGTGTTGTCTATTACGGTAATATTACGCTAATACAAGTAATATTACGGTTCTAAATGTTCAATCGAATAACAAAATCAACAAAAAAATTAAATGGATCAGTTGCTTTTTTACATTTTAGCTTTTAACCACAGATGTCACTAGAGAGCCCAAAGTTGCATAGTGCAGCTTTAAATAATTGTTTTTGCAAGATTACTAGATTTATTGTTACGAAATCATGGCAGCGAAGTCGTAAAATTAGATATAACACAAAAGGTTAGTAAGCAGTTTTATCACACTTAAATCATGTTAACGCTCCTATTGTTTGTCTTGTGGCTATACCTTTGAAACAGTGAGTATTTTAATGTTTACGGATTGGCCCCATTCACTTCCAATGTAGGTGCCCCTTTTTAAAGAAAAGGAGGGACAAGTCAACATACATTTTTTTTGCAGTAATCAACATTTTGCCACAAATGCTGTCGATTGAGCTTAAGTTAAGTTGAGCTTAAGTATTGAACCCGTCATGTCAGAATTACTGTAATTAAGAGATGACAAATCGGAGCTATTCATGTCCTCAGACCTCAGAAAAAAAATTACAAAAAATTCTCCAGGCATCAATGTCATAATAAAATGGCATATCAAACAGAAATATGTGTTCACTATCTTCAACTTTTGATGCTGCTGGCATTTGGTTCTTTTTACATGATGTCACGACCATCAAGTTGGAGCTTTCATAGAATTCCGAGTTTACAAATACTAATACGAGTTCTATGAAGACGTGAACGCTTTTTACAAATTTAAATCTCGTAATTATGAGAATTCCGACATGACGTGAACGCACCATTAAGGCTTTGTCTTGGTTTGTTTACATTTGAATTTTTTGACAGTTGGAGTTTAAATTCACAAACATTACATTTGCTTGTTTGAACATTCCGTCAATGTAAGTCTACGAGATTTTTCAAAAATGTAAAAGATGTAGCACACTCAAGTCAGAACATTCTGAAGGTCTGTGCCGAGTTTAGTGGATGTAGCTTGAAAGTTCTAGGATGAGTTAAAGTTGATAATTTGGATTTTGGTTTAGGGGTTTTGGAAAAGTTTCAAGTCACACATATAGTAGAATGATACTGTCACAGATTAGCTGGTACAAGATAACTCACTCACATATCACACAGCCGATGTGTTTCACACACTCCTTATGGTGTCAGACAGCTGTGTTTGTGTGATCGTTCAGCCTTGAGCGACTGTCTGTCCTCTGAAAGCAGTTGGCTAATTGCTGCTCTCCTGTGGCGTATTGATATCACGCTGTCTAATCACAACACCTGTTGATTCACAAGACCTTCACAAAATGTACAGTAAACACAACCCACACTCCACCAGCAATTCTTATGAAACATAACATATATCCTTTCCTGTGAGTATTCCCAGAACATGGATATGGCATTCACAGCCATATATAATATAAATATGTCACTTCCATAATGTGAACATATTTCTGAGTTAAACAGGATATTCAACAAAAATTGTAGGGCGGGACTTGATTTTATCCATCAGGAATCGATTAGATTGTGAAAAGTGGTGACAGGTGTTCATATAGAGACTAAAATAACTAAAAGAAAATTATAAATAAATGCAATGTATAAATGTTTGGCCTATATAAAAGGCAAAAAAAAAAAAATAAAATGATACAATAGCGCCCCTCCAGGCATTAGGGAGTAGTGCACGATGGCCGTCTGTTGTGAATTGATACATTGGAGATCTATGTAATTTTGTATACATTTTCTATCATGGTCAATTTTTAATTTTTTTTTAAACACATTAAAAATGCAAATCACCTAAAACAATTATTTGAATACACCTCTACTATGATGAACATGTTTTCAATTTATGAGTTCAGAGTCAAAAATGTCTGGGGCTGAAAGTCAAAAATGTCTAAGTGGTATAACCGCCCAGAGACAGTTAAATAAATAAATAAAATAAAAGTCTCATTAAAAGCTAAAATTCTGGTAAAAAAAAATAAATAATAATAATAATATATATATATATCAATTATTATTTATCATAATTTTGCTTTAAAATATTATTCATATTTTTTAAAGCTTTTGTCCACCAGATCAAAATCAAGTGGTGTAACAAACATGCAGGTTGTCACTCTGTATCAAAACAGTTGGTTGAAAAATACAATATATTTTGACATTTTTATGAAAGGCACATTTTGTTTAGGTCAAATGGAGTGACCATAAGAAAACCTCTTGATACTTGTGTCTCAAAATTCATGATATTTGAAAAAAAATAATGTTATAATAATAATAATAATAAATAAAACAATTAACTTTTTTTTTAAATAAATGAAGTTGTGTAAAATGAGGTATATTCAAGGTGCAAGGAAATCATTTTATCCCTATAACGCTGTGCGTATCAAATATAATACACAACGTTTGATGGCTCCCGTTTCACTCTCTGTTCAAGCTGACGAGCCTCATAACCTGGGGTATGGAAGTTTCACATGTTTATGGCACCATCTAGTGGTTATTTGTGAAAAAAGTGGCTTCAGTGTTTATATCAATCCATTTAAAAAGTGATTCTTAATTTGGCATAAATGTGAAACGTAAAAGTGACATTAATGATTATATTGTTACTGATATTTTAAAATGAATATTTGCTGAATATAGACCTAACTTGTCTTTGGTTACATTTATTTTAATTATTTTATTGAAAAATCCCGTTTGAAATCCATTTATCAAATATGATACAACAGGCTTTTGAGGTACATCTCACAATTACCATTACATTACATTCATGCCCATCACAAAAGTGTGAACTAATATTTCTGTGTATTTTCATATATGCAGCCTGCTCTGTCCTAAATAAGATCTCATTATTTTACATTACAAGCTATTATGAAGTCATCTTACCATAAATTCCTGAGACTCTGTGAAAAAGGTTTTACAATAGTGTTTGGTGTATAAGATACATATGATAAAATTTGTTTCTTGAAAAGAATATTTTATTCATAATGTATTTGATGTGCTGAATTGAACTGTGATATATTTCAATCCATATTTATAGACCAAGGAGAGGAAGCTGTCATGGCCAAACTTTTAAACATTTGGTATCTCTGATAATACCCTGAGATTTACCACTGTAGCATGTACGGGCTAAGAAAAATAACAAATGTCCTTCACAGAAATGAATTGCTGGGCCTCAGGAGGATAATGACCTTTAAAGCCTAATGTACCAAATATGATACATAAAAAAAAAAAAAAACAATACCATTTTCTTTTCTTTTTTTACGATATCTTTTATAGTTTGTCTAATGGTACTAAAAACAGTTTAATGTCAAAAAATTTGCATTTTCTAACAATTCTTTCATATGTCAGGCTTAACAGGGTTAATACCGTTTACTTGATGGTTACACCACTGGACATTTTTGAAGCCATTAAATAAATGTTTTGTTTGAAAATGCTATAAATGTTTTTCAAACATTTCTATGAACTTAACACATGTTTTAAAGTAGATTTATATTTTATTTTGTCCCCTTTTCTCCCAATTTGGAATGCCCAATTCCCACTATTACTAGGTCCTTGTGGTGGCGCGGTTACTCGCCTCAGTCGGGGTGGCAGAGGACAAGTCTCAGTTGTCTCCGCTTCTGAGACCGTCAATCCGTGCATCTTATCAAGTGGCTCGTTGTGCATGACACCGTGGAGACTCACAGCATGTGGAGGCTCATGCTACTCTCCGCGATCCACGCACAACTTACCATGCGCCCCATTGAGAGCGAGAACCCCTAATCGCGAGCACGAGGAGGTTACCCCATGTGACTCTACCCTCCCTAGCAACTGGGCCAATTTGGTTAGTTAGGAGACCTAGCTGGAATCACTCAGCACACCCTGAATTCGAACCCGTGACTCCAGGGGTGATAATCAGTGTCAATACTCGCTGAGCTACCCAGGCCCTAAACTAGGTTCAAATTGAATTACCTTGGACAACCTTATTTGTCAATGACTTACAGTATATACACATATGATATTGTAAATACTTAAAATGTATAATGTATTTTAAATGCACTCAGTATTTATACTAGAATAATAACTTGCCGGTGATTTAGCTCAGTGGGGATGGCCGTTTAATCAGGTCATGTACAGCTGACATGTTTGCTGTTAATGATGTCAGATTTGGGATTAAAGTCACTTCTACACACTGTTGTTCGTGTCTATGCATGCATGTGTGTGTGTGAGAGGAAACACTATGTGTCACTAGTGATTGTAAATGACAGATTAGGGGCTCCTGTAATCTGTCTAACACCTAGATTGCAGTATGCCCCCTTTATTTCCTGTTCTCTTGAGTGAGTGGGGTTTGGCGGTCGTGAACATGTGCTACAGGGGTTCACAGGGTTTTTACCTCCTCTTAATGTCAACACAAAATCAAAATTGTCCCTATTTGCTTTCTTGATACATGTTCCTGTTCTTATTTAGGCTTCTAATAATCTCTGCGATATGCAAAATGATTTTAGTACATAATTAGTTTATGTGGTCCCAGAGGTTAAATACTATCACCAGTGGGGGATAAATGTTGTGAATCTATGCTGTGGTGATACTGTGCTTTTATCTCATTGTTAACTCCAGCTGCGATCAAAGCATCAGCATGGATCATAAATGCTTCATATAAAATCTACAACATAAAAGAATATAAAGCCTCATAAGGGCTTTAGATGTAAAGAATATCCACTAGATCAAAAAGCCAGCCAGGCCTTTTTTATTTTTGTAGATTGCAGTCTTATTAAAGATCATGACGTTCAGTTAAATAATGCCTGTTCAGTATTAAATCCCTTTTCTCTTGTTCTCTCTTTCAGTTCTTCATTTATTATTCCTTTTAATTCACTCTTTAAAAGTTTCACTCTTTAAGCATCAGTTGTGTCCTCTCTCTCTGGAAGTAGTCGCTTTACTGTCTGAAATGAGAGTGCTTTTATCTCACTAATGTCTGCTGAGAGAGTATTTAAAGGCATTGCTCACCTTAAAAAACCAGTTCATTCTTTTCATTTGTAAATGAAACAGTTTAAGGAACAGAAATGAAAACCTTAACCATCAAAGTCCCTTTCAATTGTTCCAGAGTGAAAACGTTATATTTAAATGCTGGATACCGGTTAATAACATTATTATTATTATGTTCAGGAAAAAAAAAAATCATGAAACCAAAGATACAAGGGAAAATATTACTGGAAAAAAATGTGATCGCATGTTTTGGGTGAGGCAAGTCGCTTAATTTTGGGCTTGTTTTTCCAGACCAGGTTGTTTGTATTTCTTGCTAGATCTGGCAACACTGCAACTGGTATATCATCCATCTTTGGTACAGAGTACTGATAATACCCTGTAAAAAATAGGCAAATCTCACTAGTAATTTTTTCAGTGCACTCTATTTTTCATTCGCTCTTTCTTTTTCTCTTTCTTTATTTCAGCCTTTCTTTTCTTTCGCTCGCTTTCTTTCTTTCTTTTGGGGAACACAAAAGGAGAAATGTTACTTCTGTTTCTTATATTTCCAAGTCATCTGAAGCAATACTAGCTTTGTGTGAGCAACCAAAGTTTTAAGTCATCATTCACTGATAATCTCCCCCTCCACCAAAGCTCTGAAATTTAATACAAAAGTTGTATGGACTACAAAAACTTGAATTTCAGTCTGTTCCTCAGAAAATAACCATCATATGAGCACGAGTCACGTGGACTACTTTTATGATACTTTAATGGTGCGTTTTTGGTCATAATGGAGCTTTACAGCCTCAGTCCCCATTCACTTTCATTATATGAAAAAAAAAAGAGTGGCCAGGATATTCTTCTCTTCTTTTTGTGTTCCTCTGAAGAAGGAAAGTCATGTGTGTTTGAAATGACATGAAGCTGAGTAAATGAAGAGAGAAGTTTCATTTTTGAAAAACTATTTCTTTAACTCTCATGTCAGTAATCAGACAGTCACAACTTTATAGTAATTTTGTCTTTCTTCACCTTAAAATATTCAGTCTCTCTCTTTTTTTTTTTTATTCCTAGGGTATGATGGTAAATTGCCAAGTTGTTCCAGCACTCCTCAGGAAAACTCGTCTCCCAGTCATTATTCCATCAAACTGCAGTCGGAGCAGCCTGCCATCACACGGGTGAATAGCTCCGCCCACCTCCCCATTCTAACATCTGATTGGCTGCTCACACAAAACTCTTAATCTCCCTGTAATGATGTCTTTCCATCTGTAATGATCTTTTAATGAACACTTTTGGGCCCCTAAACAAGCATTTATATAATGACTGGTTTATTTATGTGAGCATATATGTTTGTCTTGAATATCTGTAATTATGGGGCTACACACGTTTTCCTCTTGCATTCAGCAAGTCTTGCAGACTATAGGAACTTCTATAAGAATAGAATTGTGGTACTATACCTACATTTTTGCTAAATTATTTTTACGTGGCTCGTTGTACATATCGCTGCAGTTTCCTGTTGAAATGAACACTAGAGGCGCTACACCAACGACTTTTATTGAATTTAAATTTACCATGATGATATATCAGTTGATGACTGCTTTGACTAAATGTTAAAGGAAAAAAATTAAATCATGATCAATGTAAAATGTTTTTTTTGGTAATTAAAATGATTACTGAAATTTTCCTGTAAATAATGTTTTCCTTTCAAAATGTAGCACATTCAATTTCTTTTAAGGACCAAAAATGAAATAAAATGTATCAAAGATATGTTATTGATGTCGGAAAGATGTCGTAGCAGTCATCGTGTAATTCTGCAGAGGTTAACGCTTGTATCATCAGTGGTGCATTTCACTTGTAGATGATATTTCATACTTGTTGCTCTCTGATGATACTTTAATTCAATCATGCAAAGACTGCAAAAACTATACTTTAGTTAACCATTCTATCTGGATTTACCTATCAATAAATTAGTGATTAAGAATGTCTTTCTCTATCATTTACTGATAAATGAGTCTGGTGTTAACTTTAGCAGCCCTAAAAACATAGTAGCATTATACAAAATATTAGCTGTAGTACCACACTTCTGTCTCACTCTCTCTGTCTTGCTCAGGTTCCATCTGTAGAGCGTTTGGTGGAGAGGAATGAGGTTGATTACTCCGACGACCCCTGGCGAATCACAGAGGAACAGCGTGAATACTACACCAACCAGTTCAGGAGTCTACAGCCTGACCTCAACGCTCTCATACTGGGTAAAAGATTGCCTGCTCCACACTGGAACCATGTCTGATACTTTGTAATAAGTTGAAGTCTTGGAAGCAAATGCTACTTGCTCTGTTGTGTGGAGAAAAGGTTTTTGTATTTGCTTTTCTTTCTGTGGACATTACTGATTATTCATGTTTGTATTGTTGTTTCTCTTTCAGGGACTGTTGCAAAAAACTTCTTCACCAAGTCGAAGCTTCCCATTCCAGAGCTGTCTCATATATGGTGACGATAAACCTTCAAATCTACTTAAACCATATATTTTTTTTAAATACCATAACTGAATGATTTTCATGACTTTCTGCTCCGTTAACAGTTCCCAAATGAGGATTCTTCTGCCTATGCAGATGGAACACAGAACAAAAATACTCCTAAATCTACAGCGTGACCAGTGTAGTCTGATTCCCAAACAAATTACTCTTTTGACTTGGTTCTTTTGAATCAACAGCACGAAACATATGGCGTGACCAGTGTAGTCCGATTCCCATATGAAGGAATCTTATGAGCTGGTTCTTTTCAAATTTACAGCGCAAAACATAGAGCACGACCACGGTGATCACCATTTTAGTACGATTCCCAAACGAATGAGTCCTATGAGTCAGTTCTCTCTAATTTACAGCGCAAAACATAGAGCGTGACCACAGTGTAGTCCGATTTCCGAACGAATGACTCTAATGAGCTGGTTCTTTTGAATCTACAGCACGAAAAATATGGCGTGACCAGTGTAGTCCGATTCCCGAATGAATGACTCATTAGTTCTTTTGAATCTACAGTGTGAAACATGCAGTACATCGCAGACCTGTGGAGCTGATTCCTGAACGAATGACCTTATAAGCTGGTTCTTTTGAATCTACACCCCAAAACGCAACCTTCCAAACTAATGACTTATATCAGCCAGTTATTTTTATTAAATCAAAAACGTATTGAATCGCAAGTCATTAATTAAAATATGTCCTTGAACTTAAATCAGAGTAATTACTGACTGATTATTCAAATGACATTGAGTAGAAAATACACATTGGGAGTTCTGTTTAATTAATGGTGTTTGATAAAAAATTATGAATTAAATATACAATTTAAAAAGTCTCTGTAAACATTTTTTGCAAGAATCTGTTGTTAAAATCTGAAATTATTTGGTAACAGACTGCTGAGGGCATGAAATACAATATTAATAGTATTTCTTATTACCAATTATTTCTCAAAAGTTCTAAAAGAATCATGAATGGAATCATTAAGAAACTGGAATCGTTAAGAAGAATCGGAATCGGCATCAGAATCATTCAATTGTTATCGATTCCAATCCCTAGTTTTCAAACAGATTTCAGAAAACACGTCTGCTTCTTCTATTGGTTGTACAAACAGATAGCCCCTGCCCAAACTCACGCCATTGGTTGAGCCAACTTTGCTGTGTCGGGTTTCTCAAACAAACAGAGAAATGTTTTGATTATGCCACAGAGCCACGGTTTTACACTTTTAGGTGATTCTCAAACAAAAGACTTTTATGAGCTAATCAACCTACAAATTACTTACTTATATTAGATAACTCTGCATATTTAGCTGGGACACAAGAAGGAAATGTAAAAAATAAATTCTCCCCTTTTCTCCCCAATTTGGAATGCCCAATTCCCAATGCACTCTAAGTCCTCGTGGTGGCGTAGTGACTCGCCTCAATCCGGGTAGAGGAGGACGGATCTCAGTTGCCTCCGCGTCTGAGACCGTCAATCCACGCATCTTATCACGTGGCTTGTTGTGCGCGTTACCATGGAGACATAGCACGTGTGGAGGCTCATGCTATTCTCCGTGGCATCCACACACAACTCACCACGCGCCCCATTGAGAGCGAGAACCACTAATCGTGACCACGAGGAGGTTACCCCATGTGACTCTACCCTCCCTAGCAACCGGGCCAATTTAGTTGCTTAGGAGACCTGGCTGGAGTCACTCAGCACACCCTGGATAACTTTACCTTTGTTATTTCGCAGAGGTTCTTGGTAATCAATGGTCCAAACATTCTTTTTTGTTGTTGTTGTTGTTGTCTTATCTCTTTCAGGGAACTGAGTGATGTAGACAAAGATGGCGCTCTCACTTTCCCAGAGTTCTGCACTGCGTTTCATCTTATTGTGGCCCGTAAGAATGGCTACCCTCTTCCTGAAACACTCCCACTCACACTCAGACCAGGTTATGTGGAACAGGGTGTAGTTACAGCGCCACTATCCGAGGTACAACACCTACAGACACACAAAATTGCCTACAGAGTATTTGAACTAATGGACAACTGATATGTTTTTTTTTTTTTTTTTTTTACGGTCGATATCTGTAGTGCAGAGTGGTTGATATAATGCAGATACATACACACACACACACACACTATATATATATATATATATATATATATATATATATATATATATATATATATACAGCTCTGGAAAAAAACTAAGAGACCACTGCTAAATGATCAGTTTCTCTGGATTTACTATTTCTAGGTATGTGTTTGAGTAAAATGATTTTTTTTTTTTTATTCTATAAAGTACTGAGAACATTTCTCCCAAACCCTGATTTTCAATCACAGCTTTCATGCGTCTTGGCATGCTCTCTACCAGTTTTTCACATTGCTGTTGGGTGACTTTATGCCACTCCTGGCGCAAAAATTCAAGCATCATCATCACAGTGTCTTGCACCTACTGTGAAATTTGGTTGAGGATCGGTGATGATCTGGGGGTGCTTTAGCAAGGCTGGAATCGGGCAGATTCGTCTTTGTGAAGGATGCATGAATCAAGCCACGTACAAGGTTATCCTGGAAGAAAACTTGCTTCCTTCTGCTCTGATAATGTTCCCCAACTCTAAGGATTGTTTTTATCCAGCAGGACAATGCTCCATGACACACAGCCAGGTCAATCAAGGTGTGGATGGAGGACCACCAGATCAAACCCCGGTCATGGCCAGCCCAATCTCCAGACCTAAACCCCATTGAAAACCTCTGGAATGTGATCAAGAGAAAGATGGATGGCCACAAGCCATCAAACAAAGCCGAGCTGCTTGAATGTTTGCGCTAGGAGTGGCATAAAGTCACCCAACAGCAATGTGAAAGACTGGTAGAGAGCACTGCCAAGACGCATGAAAGTTGTGATTGAAAATCAGGGTTATTCCACCAAATATTGATTTCTGAACTCTTCCTAAGTTAAAACATTAATATTGTGTTGTTTAAAATGAATATGAACTTGTTTTCTTTGCATTATTCCAGGTCTGAAAACACTGCATCTTTTTTGTTATTTTGACCAGTTGTCATTTTCTGCAAATAAATGCTCTAAATGACAATATTTTTATTTGGAATTTGGGAGAAATGTTGTCAGTATAAAACTTTATAGAATAAAACAAAAATATTAATTTTACTCAAACACATACCTATAAATATTAAATCCACAGAAACTGATAATTTTGCAGTGGTCTCTTAATTTTTTCTAGAGCTGTATATATATATATATATATATATATCAGACTAGTAAATGACATGTACATAAAATTGCTACAAAATTAGTACAATGCTACTTTCATTTAGCATAATATTTAAACACTGCACTTAACATATAATTTCACACTTGGGTTCTGTTTACATTTTTTAAGAGACTTTGTTGCATGCCAGTCTATGATTATGGTAACACAATGGCACATAACAACAAAACTGTTGTAATTGGTTGTTTACACATCTCAGGCAACTCCTTAATATCCAAGCAGGCGTTTCTTGGCGCCTTCACGAAACGAAACGGCCAAGTAGGTAAATTTATCGGCCGATGCCATTCATTTAAAAATACCAAATATCAGCCGATATATCGGTCGACTGCTAATTTGAACTTAGTATTTTGATGTTGTTTGATATTACTAATGTTGAGCTGTGCTGTCTATAAAGTGTCAGGCCTCAGACATTGAGTGTGTCATGTACACTTAAATGGTAACACTTTACAATAAGGTTGCATTCATTAACATTAGTTAACATGAACCAACATTGAATCATACTTTTATAGCACTTACTAATCTTGGTTAATGTTAATTTCAACATATACTAATACATTTTTTAACATTAAATGTTGTTAGTTAACGCATTATGAACTAACATCAACTAACAAGGTTCTTTTTTGTCTTTTTCAAGTAACATTAATAAATACTGTTTAAAAATATTACTCATCGTTTGCTCATGATACCTAATCCATTTACTAATGTTAGCAAATGGAATCTTATTGTAAAGCGTTACCACTTAAATATATGAATGTTTGGATATTGCATAAAAAATTCTAGCTGGAATCACAAGATGCAAATTACCTCTCTAAAATGCGCATAATAAATGTATATGCTTGCTTGGGGTGGATAAATTGCGATGGAAATGCCTTTACCGAATATGTTCCTAGATAATTTATATAGTAATATACATGTAGAAGCGCTTGAAAAATGTTAGGTGACTTTGCTTCAACAACAAGCCATGTGAATACATAATATTCTCAGAGAATATCATCAATATCATTACGTGGCAAATTAAATGTTGCACTAGTTATACAAAGACTGTCATCAAAATGATTGGCTGCTAAATTAAATCAGCTTGAATTTTGCATTTAAATGAAAGCAACAGTCAGGGTAACAGGTCCAGGTGTGTCTACAGTAGGTGTCAATCTATCCAAATCTAAGCTTTTATTCAATGCCTACGTTTTTTGTAAGTGTTTAGTGCTTCTTTTATATATGTCTTTTTTTTTTTTTTTTTTTTTCAACTTTAACTTTATTTATTTTATTTTTTTTAAGTGTGTGTTAAGCAGTTACAAAATGAGGAATGTCAACAAAACTAATCGTACAGGTTTTTTTTTTTTTTTTTTTTCGCAAATTCGCTTTTCACCTACTAAAATGAATATGTGGTCCAGTTTTTCGGTTAAGACAAACAAATTTGAACTGAACTGTAAATGTGATTATTTTACAGGCGATTCAACCGCTCATCGTCTTTGATGACAAAATGACATCTGGAGCCAGTCATCTGGTAAGTAAAACTTCATTTAATATTCATGCCAAGATCCCAATGTTCTTCCTGCTTGTTTCTTTCTTTTTTTTTTCTTTTTCTTTTCTGCTCTCTGGGCGTGTATCTTTGTCTGAAGACAGATGGCGCTAATGAGTTTCAAACGAGATCTCTTTAATCAACATGTGCCGTTCTCTCAGGCTAAACATGAACAGGCTTTTCATTTTCCCAAACAGGAAATGGGTTCTGTTGACCTTCCGATGACCCCTAGACCAGGTTTGAACACTTCTATACATGACACAAGAGAAGAGAGCAGAAATTCAGGTAATACATTTAAAGCCAGATGTCAGTGAGCGCTAACAACAGGAATTAAGGAATAGAAATATGTAACATTATGTATATATATATATATATACTAAATTTTTTTAATTATTAAACATTTGGATAATATTCAGACATTTTTACATGTGTTTTTAAAGTTCGAATACTTTTAGAGTCTCTCTTCCATACTGACAAATCACTGAATTTGAATTTAAATTGAATTTGAGTATATAAAATATACAAGGAATTTACCATTGTGCAGATGGCGACAATACAGACTGCAACAACAACAATAGCCACATAAAAAAAAAAAAAAAAAAAAAAATGAGGCCACTTTGATAGCAGTGGCTTGAGAAGTGATGAACTCTATACATTGATATTCTTATTTCAGTTGTCTTATTTCGCTATTCTTAATGTACTTCTTTTGCTGTGTCAGCAGAATTCAGTCCGAAGAGAATACCAGATCCTCATCATGAGAAGCCAGTACAGCGAGTCAGCACTTTAAAACCAGGTGACACACTCTCCTCAGGCACTGAACTACGTTACACCCCTCACCGATTCAACAGAAGCCTCTAATTTACCACTACTTTCCTGTCTTTGTAGTTTTAAAAAGGAACAGTTCACCCATAAATTAAAATTCTGTTATCATTTACTCACCCTTATGTCATTTCAAACCTGTATGACTTTCTCTCTTCCGTGGAACACAAAAGCAGATGTTCACGCTACTCTTTTACTGTGAAAGTGGATGGAGACAGTCTGAAGCTGTCGAGCTCCAAAAAATTTCAAAAGTACCATAAAAGAAGTCCTTATGACTTCTTTGCCATAATTCAAGTCATATGATAGCTTCATGTGAGTAAAAGACCAAAATTTAAATAGTTAATTTGCTGTACCTCCACCGAAGATGTAAAATAAAATTTCTTGTCACAAACAGATTTGAGAACTACTGCGGAGGGCATGATTTTATGCTAATAACGGCTTCAATTTTGGTCTGTTCCTCACACAAAGCTATCAAACGGCTTCAGAAAACTCTGAAAATAGCGCATGAATCGTATCTATAAACAACTTTTATGGTCCTTCAGTGTTGCTTTTTTGTTATTTTTAGAGCTTGACAGCTCAAGTCTCCATTTACTGTAATTAAATGCAAAACGAGCAGCGTGAACATTCTGCTAAACATCTGATTCTTTGTTCCACAGAATGACTCTTATGAGATGATTCTTTTGAATCTACAGCATGAAACATACAGAGCAACCAGTGTATTCCAGTTCCTGAACGGATGACTCTTACGGGTCGATTCTTTTGAATCAACAGCGCAAAACACAAAGCATAACCAGTGTAGTGCGATTCCCGAACAAATGACTCTTATGAGCTGATCCTTTTGAATCTACAGTGTAAAACATACAACGCAAATCAGTGTAGTCAGATTCCTGAACGAATGACTCTTACGAGCCGTTTTTTTTTTTTTCATTGATTTTTATTTACAGCGCGGAACATACAGAGTGACCAGTGTAGCCCAATTCCCGAACTAATGACTTTATGAGTCAGTTCTTTTGAATCAAAAGCGCAGAACATACAAGTCAACCAGTGTAGTCCAATTCCTGAACTAATGACTTTATGAGTCAGTTCTTTTGAATCAACAGCGCAGAACATACAAGTCAACCAGTGTAGTCTGATTCCTGAACAAATGAGTCTTATGAGTCGGATCTTTTAAATCTGTAACGTGAAACATAAAGCTTAACCAGTGTAGTGCATTCTCAAACGAAAGACTCTTATGAGCTGATTCTTTTGAATCTACAGTGTAAAATATACAGCGCAAACAGTGTAGTCCAATTCCCGAACAAATGACTCTTATGAGCTGATTCTTTTGAATCTACAGTGTAAAATATACAGCGCAAACAGTGTAGTCCGATTCCCGAACAAATGACTCTTATGAGCTGATTCTTTTGAATCTACAGTATAAAACATACAGCGCAAACAGTGTAGTCCGATTCCAGAACGAATGACTCTTACGAGCTGTTTTTTTTTATCTACAGCGCGGAACATACAGCGTGACCAGTGTAGCCTGATTCCAGAACGAATGACTCTTACGGGTCGATTCTTTTGAATCTACAGCACGGATCATACCGTGCTACAAGTGTAGCCCGGTTCCCGAACTAATGACTTTTATGAGTTTTTGTTGTTGTTGTTGTTGTTTTTATCTACAGCGCAACCAGTGTAGTCCGATTTTTATGGGTCTGTTATTTTGAATCTACACCGCCAAATATCACAACAAATAAAAAAACAAAACAGCGCTACCTCTCGAACCAATGACTCGAAACAGTCTGTTCTTTTTAGTGAACGGTCTGGAGGAGTTCAAAAAGTTCATTTATGCGGA